>NW_028274821.1:1331031-1361031 GCF_037043125.1 Eumetopias jubatus
AAAAGGCCCTCCCCATGCGGGTGGGGGGGACCACTGTGGCTGGGTGCTCCTGCCCAGAAGTTCACTCTGAACCGTGGGGTCCTCGTACCCTGGGACATGGGGAGGTAGGAGGTGTGTCTTTGCACACAGCGCAGCCAGGGGGCTCCTCCTGGGACCTTGGTTTCCACACGTCCGGTGGCCCTTGTCAGGGCTGTAGGCGCAGGCCGTCAGAGCCCGAGTGGTGACACGCCGGTCGTGGGGGACCTGCTGGCATCAGGCCCTGGTGGCCCTCCCGGGTGAGGGCCAGCCCCCAGGTGTCCTGGGCAGAACGAGGGATCCACGCCCCCACCTCTCTCTCTCCCTTTTAGCTTGACCTCCCTACACAAAGCAGCAAGTGGCCAGCCCATCTTGGCTCCGGTGAGACCTGCACGCCCAAGTGCTGGGGTACAGAAGGGGTGCCCAGGGCTGGGCAGGGGTGTTAGCATGCACGCCTTGTGACCCCGGGCCTCAGCTTCCCCACCTGTCATGCGGGTTCATGCGTGGGCCTTCCAGAGCACAATGGGGCCTCCAGACATGTGGGACCAGCAGGTGGTGGTTGGGTAGGGGGTGGTTCAGGCAGGATGATTTCCCTCGCCTCACCCAGCCTAGAACTCAGCTACCATTCCCTCTGTGCACCTGACCCCTGACCTGTTGAAAGAGCCCCAGTCTGTGGGGCTGAGCTTGATGGTCTGACCTCAGACTCCTGTGTGCTGGGTCAGCTCCTTGTGTGTCCCTGGATCCCCATGGCCAGGCTAGGCAGGAGTATGTGTGGACATGGGGTGTGGACACGGTGGATGTGGAGTGTGGACTCTGGGTATAGATGCAGGATGTGGAATTGGGTTGTAGGCCTAGGGTGTAGACAAGAAGTGTGGACCTGGAGTGTGAACATGGGGTGTGGATGTGGGGTGTGGATTCTGGGTCCAATTTCTAGACCCAGTGGGTCCTGAATGCCTGCAGGGCTCTGCCTCTTGCTCACAGTGCTTGGCTCCGGTGTGGGAGATGGGGGCTCACACTGGTGTGGTCTCTGATGGATAAGCAAACTGAGGCCAGCTGGCCCAGGCCCGGGGTGCAGAGCAGACGCGGGGTTGCGGAGCAGGGCCGGGGTGCAGAGCAGACGCGGGGTGCGGAGCAGGGCCGGGGTGCAGAGCAGTTGTGGGGTGCAGAGCAGGGCCAGGGTGCAGAACAGGGCCAGGGTGCAGAGCAGACACGGGGTGCAGAGCAGGGCCAGGGTGCAGAGCAGGCCCATGGTGCAGGGTCCTTTCTGTGGAAGGCAGGGGTGTTGAGGCTGGGAGGGAGGGAGCAGAGGGGTCAGGCAGGTATACCAGCCTGGGGGCTGGGGGTTGGGAAGGGTCTGGGTGAACAGCTACTCCTCCTTGAGGGTGGGGAGGAGCTGGGGGGTGGGGGCTGAGGACACAGGAGGGAGCAGGCTGCTGGTGGGAGGGGACCTCGGGGCTCTGGTGGGGCAGGGGGTTGCTGTGGAGACAGACCAGTGGTGATCTGGCCGTTTGCTCTCCTCAGTATGCCTCCCCCCTGCAGTGTTACCAGCTCAGCATGTCTGGTTTGGTGAATTTGCTGGGTGACTAATGGTGGTAATGTGGTCCTTTCGGGGTGGTTAGTGGGGTGGGGCATCTTTCTCCGTAGCCCTGGGCTGTTTGGGCTCTGCCCTGTGCTTTCGCGGAGGAAATGCTCTTCATGCACGGTTCCTGGCGGGAGGGTAGGAACGCTCCTGTACTTGCTGTAAAGGTTTTCCGAAGTTGGCACTTCAAAGTTGGCTGCGGATGGGAGCCCTGTTTCAGTCCATCAGTGTTCTCTCTGATTTCCTTTGCAATTCTTTCCTTGTTTAGAAAGTCACTTTGCATCGTGAGAGCAGATGAATATGGCCTCACAGTCTGCTTCTGATGGCTTTGTCTTTTACATCCGACTCTTCAGACTGCCTGCACTTTGGTTCGGCGTTTGCTCTGAGATGAAGAGTGAACTTCATATTTCTAAAAGCATGTGTTAGGGGCTTTGTGGGCTCCGGCTCTGCTCCTGGGACCGTGGCATGTGGCAGCCGGTGGTCCATCGAGGGCCCTAGGGCTGCGGTGGCTGACCCTGGCCAGGTGACCAGGGGACACAGGGAGGAGGCGCTTGGGGTCTGGGCACACGGCTCACCTCGTACGACAGGCGCGTGGCGACCCTCCTGTTACTGCAGGGTTGTTGCTGGAAGATTCATGTAGGGCTCTTGATGCTGCCGCAGGCGGAACGAGCGCTTGGCCAGCCTTAGTGAGGGCGGGGTCAGTGGTGCGGGATGGGTGCCCCTGTCACAAGGCACGTTCCTTGTCTTTTGATTGAGATAAAATTCACATAACATAAAACTAACCATCTTAAAGTGAGCACTTCATTGGCATTTAGTACCTTCACACTGTTGTGCAAACATGACCTCTATCCGGTTCCAGAACATTTTACCCCAAACGGAGACCCCACGCCCACTCAGCAGTCACTGCCCATTCCCCTCCCACAGCCCCTGGCACCACCAGAGGGTCCTCTGTCTGTGCATTTCGCGCGAATGGAATCCTGCAGTATGTGACCTTGTGTGTCTGGGCTCCATCGTGCTGTAGCAGGTGTCGGCCCCTTTCCTGTTAAGGCTGGGGACGGCTCCGTTGCATGGATGCGCCACAGTTGGTCTGTCCATCCGTCAGCTGGTGGACCTTGGATGGTTTCCGTCTTTTGGTTATCGGGGCTGATGTTGCTGCGAACCCTTGCGTGCGGGATTTGTCGGAGGCCCTGCTCTGTGTTCTTTGGGGCGCACGTGCCCCGAGTGGGATTGCGGGGTCATAGGGTAAGTCTCTGTTTAACTTGCTGAGGAGCCGTCAGACTCTTTCCATAGAAACTGTCCACTTTTACATCCTCACCAGCGATGGAAGAGGGCTCTCGTTTCCCTCATCCTGGCCAGCACTTGAAATTTTCCTGGTGTTGTTTTCTTGTAAAAACTGTAGCCATCCTAGCGGGTGTGGGGTGGTATCTCGTTGGTTTGGATGTGCCTTCCAGTGACATCCACACGACTAAGAATGTTGAGCATCTTTCCTGAGCTTGTTGGCTGTTTGTCCCTCATCCTGGGAGAAATGTCTGTTCGAGGCCTTCGCCCGTTTAAAAGCTGATTTGTGCATCTCCCGGTCCTCGAGCTGTGAAGCTCTGTGTGCGTTCCAGACGCTGGGCCCTCATCAGAAATGTGATTGGCAAATACTGTCCCCCGTCCTCCATGTTGTCTTTTCACTTTCTTCCTAGTGTCTTTTAGTGAGCAAAAGTTTTACGTTTTGATGATACGCAATTTAATTTTTCTTTTGTTGCTTGTATTTTTGGTGTCCTATCTGGGAATCCATGCCCAGACCCAGGGTCATGAAGATGTGCTCCTGTGTCCTCTTCTTACCCTCTTATAGCCTTAGGCCTTATATTTAGGTGGTTGACCCATTTTTAATTTTTGTATACGATGTGAGGTAGGGATTTGACTTCAGTCTTTTGATATCCTGTGTCCTGGCACCGTGGTACGGCCCCCTGGGGTGGCGGTCCCTCAAGGGGTCGGAGGGCCTGACCCGTAGCTCTGAGCTGCCCCTGGTGACGTGGTGGGGGCAGCCACCCTCCGAGACCCCCTCGGCCCCCCCGGCTCTGTGGCGACAGGACAGCGGTGGCTCTCGTGCAGGCAGGCCTGTGGGACGGCCCGTCCCTCTGCGTAGCCTGGTCACGCACAGCAAGGCCTTCCTTGCCCCTCCCCCCATGCCCCCTCTTGTCCTTGTGGGCTGCTGTCCCGGGTCCTGTCCTGTGAGCACGCTGTGAGCACGCTGCCCCCCTCCTGAGAGGTGGACAGGAGCTGCCCGGGTCCCACAGGGGAAGGCCCCGGGGACTTGCAACATCTGTGCTTCCTCCGTTTCAGCTGTGTGGGAGTAGAAGAGGAGGAGGCCCCAGACATCGACATATACCACTGCCCGAACTGCGAGAAAACCCACGGGAAGTCTACCTGTAAGTACAGGGCCATGCTGCCACTGCTGAGCTCTGATCAGCCCTGGCCTGGCCTGCTGGGTGAAATGCCCAGGTACTTGCACCCTGCTGCCTGGGGACCACTGCCGGCCTTGCTTACTGCCCCTATGGACTTGTCACGACAGCCCCACCTGGCTGGCTCCCCCCCAGGGGTGCAGCTGAGGCCACTTGGCCTGTGCAGAGACCCCACTGACTTCCAAAGGCCAGGCAGGGGCCTCACATTCCAGCACCTTCTGGGGCCAGGCCCATCCAAGATGGGGACACCATGCTGCAGCTGTCCAGGAGGCTGCCCAGCCCTGCCCACTGCTCACCGCCACGCCGGGTCTGGCAGTGCCCATGTTGGGGATCTGCTGTCCCTTCTCTGGTACCGCCTGCAGGGAGAGTCCCTGTCTCAAATGCCTGCTGGTCCCTTGGGGGCATCCTGTGGGGGCTCCTTGGGAACAGGCTCATCCAGTGTGGCTCCATGGGGGGGCTCATGTCCCTGCTAGGAGGTGAGTTCCGAGGCTGAGCCCGTGTAGGGGTGTACCCTGGTCTGCAGGTTCCTTGGTGGGGGGGCTGGCCTGGGGGCAAGACAGATGGCGTGGGGGTGTTAGTGTGGCCTCTGGTTTCTGGCCTGGGTTGGGGGGCATGGGTGCTCATAAGAGGTGTAGTTTGGACGCTAACCCTGGCTGGGTGGCTGATCACAGCCCTGTCATCCTGAGCCCTGGGTTGGCCGGAGGAGTGTTGGGGGGGGACCAGAGCTGGCCCCAGGCCACCAGGAGTCCTGTCCCCTTCAAAGGGAGCCTCCCTCCCAGTGTCCATTCACAAGGCTCCCGTGGGGTGAGTCCTGTGGATCCAGGCGGGGTCGAGGGAGGATGCCAGCACCCCTGTTCTGTGGACGGAGGCTGGCCACGTCCCTGCCGCTCAGGAAGCTGGGTGAGGCAGGTGGGGCGTCACCTCCCCTCCTTGCCTCCCTTTGTGCCTGGCCTGTGTACCGTCATCACTAAATGACTGGGGGGCTGCGCTGGTTCAGCTCTCATCCTCCAGCCCCCAGCACGTGGTCATCACGCAATAAAGCACCGCCAAATTCGTGAGACCAGCAGCAAGGTTCTTGGGCTCCTAACTTACCGCATAGGCCCAGGAGCCGGCAGTGCTGGTGCTCAGGATGAGTCTGCTATGATTACCCACAGAGCGCTCTGCTCCCTGCATTACAGCAGGTACACGTGGATGACGGTCGCTGTAACACCTTATGAGCCACGGGGAAAGCTCAGGGCTGGCGGGGGTCAACAGGTGGGGGCTGGGGTTGCACCATGTGGCCCTGGGTCAGGGCCAGGGACAGAATGGGACTGGGGCTGGGAGACCCCACCTGTCCCCACAACAGGGCTGAGCGTCCTGATGGAGGGTGGGGCAGCCACGGTGGTCTGCGCTCTTGCATGAATTTGGGCTCAGGTTGGGCTGCAGTGGGGTGCTGAGGTCGGTGTTGGTGTTCACACATAGTGTGACCTCTCCAGTATCTCTGCCCATCCTGGAAGCACCTTTCCCTGACCATGAGCTTGCCCACTGGTGGAGGTACATGTGCCTACTGACTGAGACCCTGCCCCTGAGCTGGGGGTCCCCGCTGCCTGGTATTGCTGCTCAAAGCCAAGTGCAGGCAACCCTTCCTGGTACTTATGCCCAGCCACCCCCAGGGCATGTGGGGACTGCAGCTTGGTGGGAGCCAGCAGCCCCTCCCTGGCTGTGTGTGTGTGCACGTGTGCATGTTATGTATATATATATGCATGAGTGTGTGCACAGGTGTTTGTGTGTGCATCCATGTGCACAGACACGTGCATGTGCACGAGGAGGGACACGTGTGCGTGCGTGTCCGTGTGTGTAGACACGTGCATGTGCATGAGCATGGATGTGTGTTTGCATTGCTTCCGTGTATATTAGACACGTGTGTGCACGAGTGTGGACATGTATTTGTATGTGTGTCCATGTGTATAGACTTGTGTGTGCATGAGCGTGGACATGTGTGCATGAGCATCCATGTGTATAGACACGTGTGTGCACAAGTTTGGACATGTGTGCATGAGTGTCTGCACAGACGTGCGTGGACACATGCGTGTCTGCACAGACACATGCGTGTGCACAAGTATGAACACGTGTATGAGCATCTGTGTGTATAGACACGTGTGTGCACGAGCGTGGACACGTGTGCGTGTGTCCATGTGTATAGACGTGTGTGTGCATGAACGTGGACACGTGCATGAGTGTGCACGTGTGCACAGGTTGATGCTCGTGTGTGTGTGTATGTGTGTGTGCACATGTGCTTCATAAATCCTGTGAATTGGGCTTTCCCTGCTGTTACTGGAGGCTGTGTGGCCATTGTGGACAGAGGTGTGGGAACTAGTGTTTCCCGCTAGGGTGTGTGCCCACAATTGTGTGTCGCTCTGCCCTTGAATTGGGTCTGTGTCACTGTGACACACCGGTCAGTTTGCCGCTTCTGCCCGTCAGGCGTTGCATGGTGAGGACCTTCATTGTGCCCACGTCCCCAGGGGACCCCCAGGCCCATGGGCTGCTCTGGGGGCCCCGCACGGGTTTGTGGTGGGCACACTGAAGTGAGGACGGGGGCCTACCCACTCACCCGATTCACACAGAGTTGGGGCCTGAGGGTCCCCAGGGAACTTGGCAAGGAGTCCCCACCGACGGGAAGGCTCTCGCAGGCTTGGGTGGCCCTGAGAGCAGTTCTGACCCCAGCGTGCCTGCTTCAGGCGCTGCTTCCCTGACCGCCCACATCCCTCCTTCCCGAGGCCCCTGTAGCTGTGGTGCCCCGAGGGCACCTGTCACCCCACACCCCAGGCTCTTGTGGGGCTGAGGTCTCCAGGGTGCCTCGTCAGGGACACACAGGCAAGAGGACACTTGGCGTTGGGGCTCAGGATGTCCTGGGCCCCGGGGAGGGAAGGAGCACACCAGCCAGGGCTGCACAGGGAGCCCCGGGACACTCACCCTGCCTCCCTTGCGGCTCTGTGTTGGGCTGTTGTCCCAGCCCTGAGCTTTAGCCGCAGTGTCCTCGAGCTGCTCTCGATGCCCCGTCCCAAGTGAGGGCCCAGGAAGGCCAGCAGCCGTGCGCAGCACTGCTTCCCAGGCCCAGCCCCTGGCAGGCACGTGGGGGTGCTGCTGCTTTCTCACACTGCCCTTTACACTCGCGTCCCTGGCCCCGGCTGCCCTCCAAGACTCAGTTTCCCCACATGACGTCCTGGGCCAGGGCCCTCCTGCTGGGCCTCTGCGTCCTCGGGCCTCTGCACACCTTCCGTGGGGAGACCTTGGGAAGTGGGGTGAAGGGCAGATGCAGGGGCTGGCATTGGAGGACTTGGGGGGCCCAAGTGGGGCCCTCTGCTGCCCCCCAGACTGCACAGTGATGCCTGTCTCTCTGCTGGTCTCCCCTCCCTGTGGCCTGGGCTTCCCCTTTTCCTTCTCAAGGTCCTGGACGTGCTGGACCCCTCTTAAGTGGGGACGCCCCAAGGGCCAGGCTCGCCTCCCACTGGGGGAAGGCAGGGAGGCCCCTCCTGGTGTGGGCAGCTGATTGCCGAGGCCCACGATGCTCCTCTGTGGCCATGCACGGCTACCCTCCCTCCTCAGGCCCTTCAGTGGGAGCTCCTTAGAGACTCCAGAGCCCCGTGCGTGTGAGGCGGGCTGGGCTCACATCTTGAGGCAGCTGCAGGCCCAGCAGAAGGGATGATGACGTGGAGACTGGTTTCAGAGTCAGGGTGACCGGGGCCATCGTCAGGGTGGTGTCCCCGTGCCCTGCCTTGGCCTTGGGCACCCCCACCCCCGGCCTGAGCCTGTTGGGCTCCTTGGGGAGCAGGGATGACTCCCAGGCCACCTGTGGCTTTGGCGACCCCCGTGCAGAGCTGGGCTGCTCAGCGGGACTGAGGGGCCAGTGCAGCACCCAGGAGACCCGCCATTCACCACCCAGCCCCCCGTGCCCACTGGTGCCAGGCCGTGCCAGGCTCAGTGGGCTCAGGGGGAGAGCTCGGACTGAGCCCTGTGAACAAGGGCCTGCAGCCCAAGCAGCCTTGCCAAGAGGAGGGGCCATGCTTGCACAGTGTGCCCCCCAAGATCTCCTGGGGCCGGTTGGGCGCCACACGTCATTTGCCTCCTGTGGCTCACGAGGAGTCCAGGAGGTCAGGGCTAGTCCCTCTCTATTGAAGATGCAGCACAGAGATGCCCAGTAACTTGCCCAAAGTCACACAGTGACAAGATGGGGGGCAAGAAAGTTTTGGGCAGGTGCCCGGGCCCTTCTGATCTTTCATCTGTGCCTGGTGCCACCAGAAGCCCCAGCTTGGAGGCCTCCCTTTGCAGGATCTTGCCAGGTTTCGATAACGTCCACTCAGACCTGGCCATGGCAGACCAAGCATGACCGAGATAGTGCGCCACTGTCGGAGACAGTCTCAGGGGTCTGTGACTGGATGGGAGGTGGGGAGGGGTGGCATCCTCCTCTCTGTCCTTGTCTGTGAAGGACAGGCATCCAGAGGGCCGACTGGCAATCCCTCACATCCGGTCTCCTCCAGCCTGTTGCAGACCCGCCCGGCAGCCTCCAGGGACAGGTCTCCTCACTGTCCTCAGTCCGAACTACCAGTGGTTGCCCTGAGTGGGGGTGGGGGCCACAAGGCAATCCCTTCCCTCCCTTCCTGGGCTTACGGTCCCGTGGGGGCAGTGAGTGCGTGTATGTATGGGTGTGCACACGTGCATGTGCTTGTGCACGTGCGTGCAAATGTGTCACATCCAGTAGGGGCATGTGCACCCACTTGCGTGTAAAAAGTCCACCGTGGGGTGCCCAGTGTCCTGGGAGCGCGCGTGAGGACAGGAGAGTCAGAGGGAGCAGGCAGGATGGTAGTTTGCAGGGGTGGACACACCGGGGAGCATGAGGTGTGCATGCTAGGGGTGAGGAGGGCAGAAGCTACAGTGGGAAGCGCCAGCCTGCCTGTGCCCCAGCTGTGGGCTGTTGGGGCAGCAGAGGTCCCAGCAGACTGGGTGCCAGTGGAAAGGCCACTAGGCACCCTAGCTTCTGGGTGTGGTCACTGAGCCAGAGGCTTGGCAGGTGCAGGGCGGGGGTGGGTGGGGAGGTTACAGGGGTTAGGGAGGTGGGTGGGCCGGGTCCCCAGGGGACCTCGAGGGCTTTGCCTCCAGGGAGGCTTGAGTCAACAAGGAGTTGATGGCTCCTTGGCTGCCCTCCCAGCTGGGTCCCTGAGCTGCCCCTGTCTCCCCACAGTGAAGAAGAAGAGGGCCTGGCACAAACATGGCCCGGGGCAGACGCCCGACGTGAAGCCTGTGCAGAATGGCAGCCAGCTCTTCATCAAGGAGCTGCGGAGTCGGACCTTCCCCAGGTGGGCGGCGGCGGCCTCATCCCCCTGGGGCTCAGGGGCATGGCCTTCCCTCCAGGGGAGTGGCGCAGCCCCCCGAAACCCTAGGCACCTTTGGCTCTGCAGCCGGCCTCTCCCTTCTTAGCACTTGCAGACACAGGTGTTGGGGACCCTCTTCCTCTGGGCACATCTAGCCCCCCCACCTGCGGTGGCCCTTCGCATGGAGCCTTCCTGAGGGACAGGCTGCTGTCCTCAGGTTATGTCCAGTTGAGCAGCGGGGCCTGGGGTCCTGCTTAAGACCACCCTCCAGACACGGCAGCCCCCAGCCCCCAGGGGCCCAGACATTCCTCTCTGCCCCTGGGCCTGGCACGCTGTCCCTGGGTCCCCGTCTCAGGGTGCTCCCTGCTCGCACCTGTGTCCTGCGTGAGGGCAGAGGGTCAGGGTCAGGGCTGTGGGGAACCGCTGCCGAGAAGCAGCGCCTCACGAGGACCTGTGTTCTTAAAGCTGCTCTGGGCCACCTCAGCCCCTCATGCCTGGAAGACTTTTTTTGTTTGTCTGACAACGTCTTTGTTTCTCCTCCACTTTTGAAGAGTAATTCACTGGACACAGAATTCTGCGTGGTGGGGTTTTTCCTTTTAACAGTTGAGATGTTTCGCTCCACTATCTTTTTGCATGCATGATTTCTGATGAGAAATCCAGTGTGACTCTTTACCTGTGACCCTGCGTGGAGAAGGTCCTTCCCTCCTCTGGCTTCTTTCTTTCCCTGAGATATAACTCACATACCACACAATCCACCTGTTTGAAGGGTACGATTTGGTGGTTTTTAGTGTATTCACAGATGTGGGCACCACTACCAGCCAACTTTAGAACGTTTTCATCACCCCAAAGTTTTTACTTAATATTCTGTTGTATGGATGGACCACATTTTTTTATCCATTCATCAGCAGACACATTTGGGTTATTTCTGATTTTTGGCTACTGTGAATATTTCTGCTGTAAACATTCTTGTACAAGATCTTGTTGGACATATGTTTTCATGTTTTTAGGAGTAGCACTGTATTCAGTTGTCTGAGGAACTGCCAGACCATTTTCCAAAGTGGTAACACCGCTTTCTGATCCCACCAGCAGAGCATGAGGGTTCCAGTTTCTCATCGCCCTTACCGGCACTTGTAATTACCTGGCACTTTGATTCTAACCATCCTTGTAGGTGTGAGGTGTTCCCTCACTCTGGTTTGATCCGCATTTCCCTAGTGATGAGTGATTTTGAGCATCTTTTCATGTGCCTGCTGGTCATTCGTATGTCTTCCTTGGAGAAATGTCATTTCAGACCCTTTGCCTATTTTTAATTTTTTGTGTCTTTTTATTATTGAGTCATAAGAATTCTTTCCATATTTTATTTTATTTTTTTTAAAGATTTTATTTATTGGGGCGCCTGGGTGGCTCAGTCGCTAGGCGTCTGCCTTCGGCTCAGGTCATGATTCCAGGGTCCTGAGATTGAGCCCCGCATCGGGCTCTGTGCTCGGCGGGAGGCCTGCTTCTCCCTCTCCCACTCCCCCTGCTTGTGTTCCCTCTCTCGCTGTGTCTCTCTCTGTCAAATAAATAAATAAAATCTTATGTATTTATTTGACAGAGAGAGTGAGAGAGCACAAGCAGGGGGAACAGTAGAGGGAGAGGGAGAAGCAGGCTCCCCGCCGAGCAGGGATCCCGATGTGGAGCTCGATCTCAGGACCCTGGAATCATGACCTGAGCCGAAGGCAGACGCTTAACGACTGAGCCACCCACGCGCCTCTCTTTCCATATTTTAGAAGTCTCTTAACAGACATATGACTTGTGAATACTTTACCCTGTTTTGTAGACTTTTCACTTTCTTGGTTGTGTTCTTTGAAGTGCAAACGTTTGTCATTTTGATGGAGTCCAGTTTATCCATTTTTTATTTCGTTATTTGTGCTTTTGTTGTCATAGCTGAGGATCTTTTGCCAAGTCTAAACCCCACGTCATGAAGATTTATCCCTATGTTTTCTTCTAAGAGTTTATAGTTTTTAGGTCTTATAGTTTGGTCTTTGATACATTTTGAGTTAATTTCTTCATATAGTGTGAGGTAAGGATCTATTTTTTTTTTTTTTTTTGCATGTGGCTCTCCATTTGTCCCTGCACCATTTGTAAAAAGACAGTTCTTTTTCTATTAAATTGCCTTGGCCCTTAGCTATAAGTGTATGCATTTATTCCTGGACACTCAGTTCTGCTCCACTAATCTCTGTTTACCCTCAGGACAGTCTCACACTGTCTGGATTACTGTGCTTTGCAGTATGTTTTGAAATGAAGAAGTGTTGAGTCCTCCAAATTTGTTTTTCTTTTTAAAGATCATTTTGGCATTCTGGGTCTGTTGCAGTTCCATACGAATTTTAGATTCGGCTTGTCAAGTCTGCAGAGAAGTCAGCTGATAAGGATTATAGTGAATCTGTAGAGCAGTAGAGTCAGAGTATTGCCATCTGAAAAATGCTCAGTCTTCTAACCCATTTATTGAGATCTTTTAAATTTCCATCAACAGTGTTTTATAGTTTTCAAAGTATAAGTTTTGTACTTCTTTTGTTAAATTTATTCCTAAATTTATTCTTCTTGATGTCTTTTAAATGAAACTGTTTTATTTCATTGCTACTGTACTGAAATACAGTATATTTTTGTATATTGTCTTGTATCCTGCAAACTTGATGAGCTAGTTTATTCGTTCTAATAACTTTTTAGTAATTCCTTACATCTTTCTATATATAGGATCATGTCATCTGCAAATAGGTCATGTTCTTTCTTCCCTTCCAATCTGTGTTACTTTTTTTTTTCTTGCGTAATTGCTCAGGCTAGGATTTCTAGTAGACTGTTGAGTAGAAGAGGCTGGGCAGGGGGTGACCAGGGCCCCACTATTCTCAGGGTGCCACATTCAGGGCACGGGTTCAGTACCTGTGGGCCAGCTGGAAGAAGGGAGCCCCCATGTCTTGGCTGCCCTCACCCAACACTTAGAATCGGCCATAGACAGCTGGGGCCGGTTGAGAAAGGCTGCCATCCTGTTCCTCCAGGAGGAAATCCCTCTGCCTGGAAGCTGGGGAGCCTCCCCGTCAGCACTCCTGTGTCCTTGGCGGCAGCCTTCCGGAGGGGAGTCTCCTCCCCAAGCCAGGGAGAAGGGAGGAGTGGTCACACACTCTTGCCTTTCCTGCCAAATTTTTGTAGATTTTCTCTACTAGATGTTCCTTCATTTGCTGTTTGCTCTTAGAATCATTTCCAGAGGTTTTGAATGTTTTTCAAAAATAATTTTTACCAGTTTCGCCGGGGTGTGGATCAGTGGGGCTCTTCACACTCTTATGGCAGAAGTAGATCTTGCTCATGTGGCCTTTTTCAAGATACTATCTTTCATTTTTTGCAGTTTGATTATGACATGCCTACGAATAGTTTGGGGTCTTACCCTGCTTGGTGGTGTTTGAGTATTCTGGATCTGTGGTTCCACGTCTGCCATTATTTTTAGACAATTCTCAGCCATTATTGCTTCAAACATTTCTTCTGCTCCTCTCTCTCTTTTCTTTCTGGGATTCCCAACTTGCATATGTTACTCTTGCTGCTGTTGTTCTCCACTTCTGGGCTATTCTATTCCCTGTTTTTCTCATTCTTTTTCTCTCTTTGCGTTTCAGGTTGGGCGGCTTTTATTGACTTAACTTCTAGCTCACTGATTCTTTTCTTAGCCATGTCCATCAAAGGCATTCTTTATGTCTGTTACAATTTTCAATTATTTTTATCATTTACTTTTGTTTCTTAGAGCGTCCACTTCTCTACTTACATTTCCCTTCCGTTCTTGCATGTTGTCCACTATTCCCACTAGCAGTCCTAACATATTAATCATAATTTTTTTAAGATTTTATTTATTTATTTGACAGAGAGAGAGAGACACAGCGAGAGAGGGAACACAAGCAGGGGGAGTGGGAGAGGGGGAAGCAGGCTTCCCGCCGAGCAGAGAGCCCGACGTGGGGCTCGATCCCAGGACCCCGGGACCATGACCTGAGCTGAAGGCAGACGCTTAAAGATGGAGCCACCCAGGCGCCCCTTAATCATAATTTTTTTTAAAGTTTTATTTTATTTTATTTTTTAAAGATTTTGTTTATTTGAGAGACAGAGAGAGCACATACATGCGTGAGTGGTGGGGAGAGGCAGAAGAGGGAGAAGCAGGCTCCCCACTGAGCAGGGAGCCCGATGCGGGGCTCGATCCCAGGACCCTGGGATCATGACCTGAGCCGAAAGGCAGATGCCCAACCGACTGAGCCACCCAGGCGACCCGGTGTTACAAACTTCTCCGTCCAATAATTCCAAATTCTGTCCTATGTCTGAGCTGTGTTCTGGTATTTTTTAAACTTTTTATTTATTTTTTAATTGTAGTATAATTAACATGCAGTGTAATATTATGTTAGTTTCAGGTGTACAAGATAGTGGTTCAACAATTTTTTTAGAAGATTTCATTTGAGAGAGCAAGTGAGCACATGAGCAGGGGGAGGGGCAGAGGGGGAGGCAGAGGGAGAGAGAGAATCTCAAGCAGACTCTGTGCTGAGCCTGGAGCTGGACTCGGGGCTTGATCTCTTGACCCAGAGATCATGACCTGAGCCAAAACCAAGAGTCGGATGCTTAGCGGACTGAGGCGTCCAGGCGCCCCATGATTCGACAGTTCTGTACATCACTTCGGTGCTCATCAGGATAAGTATACTCTTGAGCCCTATCCCCTATTTTCCCCCATGTCCCCCCACTCACCCCCCCTCTTGTGACCATCAGTGCGTTCTCTGCACCGAAGAGTCTGTTTCTTGATTTGCCTCGCTGCTTTTTCCTCCCTATGTTCATTTGTTTTTTTAAAAATTGCACATGAGTGAAATCATATGGTATTTGTCTTTCTCTGACTGATTTCACTGAGCATAATGCTCTCTAGCTCCATGTATGTCATTACAAATGGCAAGATTTCATTTCTTTTTTTTAAGATTTTATTTATTTGACAGAGAGACAGCAAGAGCGGGAACACAAGCAGGGGGCGTGGGAGAGGGAGAAGCAGGCTTCCCGCGGAGCAGGGAGCCCAATGTGGGGCTCGATCCCAGGACCCTGGGATCATGACCTGAGCCAAAGGCAGACGCTGAACGACTGAGCCACTCGGGTGCCCAAGATTTAATTCTTTTTTATGGCTGAGTAGTATTCCATTGTGTATATACACCACATCTTCTCTATCCATTCATGTATGGATGGACACTTGGGCTGCTTCCATCTCTGGGGTATTGTGAGTAATGGTGTTATAAACATAGGGGTGTATCTTTTTGAATTAGTGTTTTCATTGTCTTTTGGTGAATACCCAATAGTGGGATTACTGGATCATATGGTATCTCTATTTCTTATTTTCTAAGGAACCTCCATACTGTTCACGGTGGCTGCACCAGTTTGCATTCCCACCAGCGGTGCATGAGGGTTCCCGTTTCTCCACATCCTCACCAACACCTGTTATGTCTTGTCTTTTTGATTTTAGCTATTCTGACAGGTACGGGGTGATTTGCTTTGTTTCTTTACAATATGGATTTCTTGTCTTTTAGCATGTCTTGTGACTTTTTTGTTGAAAGCTGGACATGATGTATCAAGTCAAATGAACTGAGGTGCTTATGCATTTAGAGTGAGGTTTCATGTTGACCTGACTAGGGACTAGGCTGTGTCCACTGTGGCTGTAGGTGCCAGACGCATCACCTTCTTGTGGTTACCTTGTTTCTCCCTCCTCTCCTGTTTCTTTGGGCTTCCCTAACAACTCCTTCTTAGATGGAATCTGTCTTGCAGCTCTCTCAATTATGCTCATCTGTTATCTGTTACATGGTTTGGGGAGGGGAGGTGTTCTACAATTGAATAGTAAACCTCAGTGCTTCAGTGGGCCTGAGGCTCTGGGCTGTTACCTTTGGAAGCATTTCTTGGCCTTTGCTTTTTCTCTACTTTCCTGAGACAGGAAGCCAGGGGGGCTGGAGGTGGCCACTGGCCCTTCCCCCTGTCAGATGAGGGCCTGGTTAAGTCAGTTCTCTTGGAAGGTAGACTTTTGGTATGGAGGAGAAACATAGTTGCTTCCCCCCAACCCTACCTGAAGTAGGAGCACATCCTCACCAGGACATCATGAGGTAAAACCCATGAAAGTGTGGGTCTCCTCTGAGACGGAGCCCCCATGAGTTCTTAACTCTGAAGCTAGTTCGCACTCAACCTGTGCCCTTTGTAAAAAATTACCATTTAAGTATTCCTCCCACTGACCGCCTCCAGCAGCTTCTGCGTCAGGTAAGGTTATCTTGGTTATGATTTTCTGTATTTGCCTGTCGCCCCAGATTTCGGGGGTGACTGCCCTATAACCCTAATTCTCTGTGAGTCTAAGAAAATTTGTTGATTTTCAGTTTGTTCAGCCTTTTTTCTTGTTTTGAGGACAGGAGTGACCATTTCCAAGCTCTTTACGTGTTGAAGTTGAAACCAGAAGTCAACTCGAAGTTACTATAACCCTGTCTAATTAATTGGTTATCTTTTTATTGTTGAGTTGTAATAGTTCTTTACATATTCTGGATACTTGTCACTTATCAGATACTTTCTCCCATTCTGTGGGTTGCCTTTCCACTTTCTTGATGGTGTCCCTTGAAACACAAATGTTTGTAATTTTGATGGGGTCTAATTTATTTTGTTGTTGTTGTTTATGGTTTTGGCTTCTGAGAAACCATTGCCAAATTCAAGGTCATGAAGATTTATGCCTGTGTTTTCTTCTGAACGTTTTTATGGTTCTAGCTTTTATGTTTAGGTCTTCAACTCATTTTGAGTTAATTTGTGTATGTGATGTGAGATAGGGCTCCCGCTTCATTCTTTTGCATGTGGACATCCAGTTCTCCCATGTGTCGTTTGTTGAAATGACTATTTTTTCTCCATTGAGTTGTCTTGGCGCTCTTGATGCGAAGCTGTTGACCATAGATGTTTGGGTTTATTTCTGGACACTTGCTTCTGCTCCACTGATCCGTATGTCTCTTCTCTCTTCTCATGCCAGCACCACACAGTCTTGATTACTGTAGCTTTGGAGTGAATTTTGAAATTGGTAAGTGTCCTCAACTTTGTTCTTCTTCTAAAAAGGTTGTTTTGGTCATCTGGGTGCCTTGCGCTTCCATTCAGCACTCCCAGTTCAGCTCGTCAATCTCTGCAGAGAAGTCTGCGGGTATTTTGATCGGGATTGTGTGAAATCCACAGCACAATTTTTCATTATTTCTCGAGTCCCATTTCTTTCTTCTAGATTCGATTTCCCTCTTGTTGAATTATCATCCTTTAGTGGTTCGGTAAAGGCCTATAGAAATAATCTCTGTTTTTGAAAATGTTTTTGTTTCATCCTTACTCTTGAATGATTCTAATTTCTCTAAAATGGATCTAAACTTCAAGAGTAAAAGTTATTTTCCTTGAATTCTTTGAAGATAGTATTCTATTGTCATTTGGCATCTCTTGTTGCTCATGAGATGTCTATTGTCAGTCTAGTGGCTGGTGTTTTGGTTGGTTTGGCTTGATAAAAAATCTGTTTTTTTCTCTGAAAACGTTAAGATTGTCCCCTTGTCCTTGATGTACCACAGGTATGCTACAATGCTCCCAGATGTGCATTTGGTTTTTATTAATTCTACTCAGGACTCAGTAAGTTCTTTTAATTTGAGGAATCATATCTTACCTCAGTTCTGAAAAATGTTCTATTTTCTTTTTTAATGGCACTTCTTCCCCATTCTCTATATTATTTTTCAAATATTTCATCAAATTCACCGTTATTTTCAGGTAGCTACCACTGAATGCATCGTTGCGTTTTTAAAATTTTTCCAGAAGTGTTTTTCGTGTCTAGAATTTCTGTTCATGCCTCCTCCACGCTGCCCGCTCTGTTTTCCTCCCTCCCTGCTCTCGGCCCCTTCCTCCCCGTTACCCCATGAATGTGGCCAGTGTGTTTGTCTGACACTCCCTTTCCCCGCTGTCCGTTGTCCTCAGGGCTGGGACCTGCGCTCTGGCAGGTGGGTCTGCCCGTGAGGCGGGGCCTTCAGAGCGCGTGGTTTCCCACGGCAGCCAACCCCCGCGGGACCGTTCTGTGCTTGCCTTTGCTGGGTCCTTACCTGATGCGTGGGGCTGTGTGAGGCAAGGGGATTCGGGTTTGTCCGGCGTCCCCCACAGCTGACTCTGCCCCGGCCCCATGGTCCTGCGGCTGCGCGAGCTGCTGCTCACCGCATTCCTGCTCCTGGCTCACGTGCCACTCGTGCCTGGCCCGCACCCGGTGCTCTGTCACCGGCGCTCCAGCCCCAGGGGGTCGCCTCGATCCTCGCTTTCCCTGGCCTCTTGGCGGACCGTGGCCCTGCGGCCCCTTTTCCTTGGAGCTGCGACACCTCCGTCTGCCCGGCCTCCTCTCCTGCTGACCGCTCTCCCTGGGAGTTTGGTCCCTGCTGTCTCTTTGCCCTCAGAGTTCACGTCCGCTCCCCCGGCCTCCCGGACTGCCCCGTGCTCAGCTTCCTTCTCCAGCGTCTAGTCCTCTGAGCTCCAGACCCGTCTGTCCCACCGGTGCCTCTGTTGGCAAGTCCGACACTTGCCTCAGCCCACGTCCGTGCAGCTCAGCTCTGGGCTGCCCCCTGCACACGCCTGCTCTCCTCCAGGCCTCAGACCATGGCCCCGGCCCCTGGGTCATGCGGCCACCCTCGTTCTTCACTCTCGCACCCACTGCCGCCCCCTGGCCGGGGCAGTACGTGCCGAGCCTCCTCCCCCACAGTCGTGGTGCCCCGCCCCCGCTCCTGCTGCAGGCCCCTGTCTGTCCGCACAGCAGCCGGACTGACCTCCGCTCTGGTCGCCCTGTGCACGCTGTCCCGTGGCTCCCTGTGCTCCTGGCTTGAGGCAGAAGCCCTCCAGCAGGCAGACGGGCCCCCAGCCGCCTGGCGCCTCATCCCCACTCACCCCGGCCACATTCTCCCCACTCCAGGGCCTGTGCCTCTCCCTGCTGCCCCTGCAGGCCTGGACGGGCTGGTCTGACGCGGACTCCTGCCACCACCCCCCAGCCCCAGCTCTGCTCTCAGCTGTGGGCTTACAGCCTTGCCTGCCCCTCTGATGACAGTCTGTCTCCAGTGTCACCACCGGTGCTGTTCCAGCTGGGCCCCCAAGGTCCCCGGCCCCCCCGGCAGGGCCCAGCACACAGCTGCCCCCGGGGCCTTTGCTCGGCTTGTCTCGGGGGTGGGTTCCCCCCGAAGAGGGGTTTGTCTCCATCGGCCGTGTCCTCAGGCCCGACCCCAGCCCAATGCAGAGTGTGATGTCGAGCACTAGGGAGGAGTCCCGTGGAGTGCAGGGTGGGCAGGCAGAGCAGGGGAGGAGGGGAGGGATCTTGCTCACACTTCTGCCTTTCTGTGCCACGGTGGGAGGGCTGGTCTCGGGGTGTCCCCATCCTGGACCTTGAGGTCCCTGTCTGTGCCCTGTGGCTGCCCTGGGAGCCCCGGGCGTGTCGGGGGGGGCGGTGCGCGGGCAAGTCCTCCTCCCAGGATGTGGGAGGCGTATGGCAGGAGCTGGGGCTGCGTGACCCGGCCCTGCGGCCATAGCCAGGCCTATCCCAGAGCTGCAGGGCGGGGGCGCTGGCCGGCCTGACCCCCGACCCCCACTTTTCCCACAGCGCGGAAGACGTGGTGGTCCGCGTGCCAGGCAGCCAGCTCACGCTGGGCTACATGGAGGAGCACGGCTTCGCTGAGCCCATCCTCGTCCCCAAGAAAGACGGGTTGGGCCTGGCGGTCCCAGCCCCCACCTTCTATGTCAGCGACGTCGAGAACTATGTGGGTGAGTGGCCTGCTCGCCGAAGGCCCGGCTGGTCCCTGTACCACATGCTCCCTTCGGTAATTAGACCCCATGTCCCACTAAATGGCATCTGACCCTGGCCGCCCCACCTCAGTTATTCTGGCTACAAAATGGGGGCTCTCTTGGGGACCCTTTCATTCTGCCAGCTGTGAGGGGCCCCTTCCTCTGAGGTTTGTGCTGTGTCGCCCTCAGCCCCTCCTGGGCCAGCCTGGGGCCCGGCCTCCCTTGTCCGCCCCGGGACCCTTCCTCTCTGGACCCCTCCAGTTCCAGCTGATGCTGTCCTGCCCAGCCTGCCTCGTGTCCCCTGGCCGCTCTTAGCACTGTGGACGCCCTTGTTGGGGCCGCTCCGGGTGGAGGGCAGTGCCCGTGTGTGCTTGGGCATCATCTGTGAGGCCGTCTCCCCCCGGCAGTGATGGGCCCCGTTCTGGGGCCCTCATGGTGGCTGGGGCTCGGGGCGTTCATGGGGATGGCTGGGTGGCCAGTGCAGGAGGAGGGAAGACCCTGAGAGTGCCCAGGGCCCCCCGTGGCAGGGAGAGCGAAGCGACCAGCATCTGGGCCAGGCCGCACCCCTGGAGTGATAGCTGGACTCTAGGGCCTGCCTGCCAGGCGTCAGGCACTCCCCACCTGGGAGCCAGTGTCTTCCTGCTGATGGCTCTGACAGACAATATGAGAACACCATCAAGGCTGGGCCTGCACTCGGCAGCACTGATGGCGCTGATTATTCACCCCAGAGCCCTGCCTCAGTTACCCTAGGGGGCCCGGCACGTGCCTTCCAGGCGGGCCATGTGAATCACACACCGCATTTGGGGTTTGTGCCCCTCGGCCTCTCCCCTTTCCTGAGGTTGTTGGGGGATCGGGGTTGTTGGTCCTAGAACGTCCCACATGGGGTATGTGGCCCCCAGTGTGTCCCGTAACTCGCTCCTGTGTCCCCAGTGGTTCCCGTACCGCCCGGGCAGATGCTCAGATTTTCAGTCAGGTGGACAGCGGGACCCCTTCAGGGGTGCAGGCGGTGGCGCTCCCGTCTGAGGGCCCGTGGAGCCTGGCCACCCGCCTGAGCGTCTCTGTGTCCACAGCTGGGGTCTGCGCGGCCCCGGCGGACTGTCGGGAAGGACGAGGCCGTGAGTTCTATGTGTCTTTCTCCCACTGCTACTTATGAGTCAGATGGGGCACGCTCGCCCTCGCCAGGTCCTTGGTTATCTGGAACCTCCTGTCACCAGCGATTCTCACCCAGATCTTTTCCTCATCAACTACAGAAAATGCAAGGAAAATGTTTTTACTTTAACTTATCCATTTTCAGAATAAGCTGGTGCCTTAGAAATGTAGTTTTTTTTATTTTTTTAAGTTTTAAAACATAAGCACGTCCCAAACATTATTTGGGGTGTGCTCAGACTAACAACATATTTGTCGTTTGCTTGTTTTAAGTTCAAGGGTGCCTGCATCTTGTGTTTTTATTCGCCTTCATGGCCACCCTAGCTGAAGCCCTAACATGTCAGCGGCCTCCCGTGCCCCGGGACCCTCGCCATGGCTGAGGGAGCGGGCGCGCACAGGTGGACATCACAGCCCGAGCCTCCGGGTTCAGCCCCACTTGGCAGCCTCCCCGGCACCTCCTGCCCCACTCACTGCCCCCTGCCCTGCCCACAGGCCCAGAGCGGAGCGTGGACGTGACAGACGTCGCCAAGCAGAAGGACTGCAAGATGAAGCTGAAGGAGTTTGTGGATTACTACTACAGCACCAACCGCAAACGGGTTCTCAACCTCACCAGCCTTGAGTTCTCTGACACCAGGTGAGCGCCCGCCAGCCCCGGGGCCGCCGCCCGCTAGCTGCCTTTGAGCTGCCCGCGGTGCCAGCTTGCAGTTTCTCTTCTTGTGCACTGTGACGAATTCAAACAGAAAATAAGCAGCAAAATGCTGACTCCTCCTCCAGCCGGCCCCCATCCCACTCCCCAGAAAGAGCTCACACTCACACACTCATGCAAACAGCCACACCCACGCACGGTGCACACGCTCCCATGTCCCTGCACACGCACACATCCGTACCCACTGGCCCACGTGCCTGCATCCACAGGTGCACTCTTGAATTCACACCTTCAGCACCGCAGGGTCGTGCTCTGCACCTGCTCTCCACGCCCCCCCGCCCCGCCACCCTGCCCCTTCTCAGCCTGAGCTCCGTGTGCCAGGCCTGCCCAGCTTGCTGCTCTTCTCAGGGCGGAGGGTCCAGCATGATGCACCGTGGATAATGCACCGTGGCTGTCTGGGGCCCACCTGAGTCCAGGCTTCTGTGTCGTCGGAGGCTGGCCCTGCCCCCAGTCTCTGTGCCCCTACTCTCCGAGTACCACGGCTCTGCGTGGCCCCACCTTTCCTGCCCCTCTGTCAAATCCCTGCTGCTCTCTGGCTGGCCCCTCATGCACCGTAGGGCCTGAGTTGTTGACAATGGTCTAGTTTAAGCATGGTTTCACTTTTGGAGCCTTTCCATCTTGCATACTTCTGAAAAGCTCAGCACATAGCCAGATAGCTCGTGTGCAGAAGGGCGGGTAGGAAAAAGAGTTTCTGGAAGCCTCATGGAGACAGAGTACAGAGCTGTTCCAGGAGCCCCGACAGGATGTTGTAACTGGATGCTGGGTTCTGTGTGAGCTGCCTGGCAGCAAAGATACAAAGGGAAATAGGATGGGTTACGGTGTCGGGAGAAAGCCTCCTCCTGCGAGTTCACGAGAAGGGTGTTTTCCCAGGCTGTGTTGTGATGGCGTGTTGCTTTCCTACAGAGTGCACACTCAGGAATGTCGCCATCAGCTTGGTCTGCTGAGCAGCCTGGGGTCTTCACAGAGAGCCGCGGGGTGGCTGAGCTGGGGGGAGTGGGTGCTTTGGCTTGGGGTTTCCCCTTGGGCTTCTCGGGGCCCCCCCTTTGCTGGCAGAAAATGCGTGTGCCTCTGGTGTCCTCAGGCCCGATCCGAGGACCACGGGAGTCACGCACACTTCCTGCTGGGCCGTTGAGCAGCTAGGGCTCTGGACTACACCATCTGAGAGGCAGAGGGAGGCCTCCACGTAATCAGTGTGGTCTGTCCCCGGGGACGTCGGCTGGGGCTGCAAGGGCTGGGCCTGACCCCACGGGCCATCTGTGGGGGTCTCAGGGTTTGCGGCCTTGGGGATCCTGCACTGACTCACACGTCCCCTGACCCCAGAGGCACCTGCTGTGACAGATGGAGAGTGATGTGCCTGCTGTCTGTTATGTGGACATACATGGTTACCTCTGCACGTCACCCACGGTGGCCTCAGGTGTCTGGGGGCCTTGGGACACTGCCCGTCCACCCTGGGAGAATGCACGGAGCAGCTGGTCTTGGCGGCAGGAGAAGGGGCTGGCTTTGCACCCGAGGAGCCGTCAAGCAGGGAAAGAAGGGCATTTGTGGCCATGTTGGGAAGCCCTGGTGTGTGGTGTGCAGATGGCCCCGGGGCTGTAGGGCTGGGCCCCTCTCCTGTGGCCGTGGAGGGTCTGGGGCCACCAGGGGCCTGGGCTGGTTGAGGAGGGCGCTGGGGAACAGAGAGGGACACCAGCTGGGGACATGCCGGGGAGTTAAATGTCACTGAGGTCAGGGTGGCAGGGCTGGGCGTGTGGTCCGTGACTGTCTCGTCCTGTGGGCATGGCCTTTGGTGCAGAGCTGTGCGGTTCTGCCCCACCCGCGGCATCGAGGACACCGGGCTGTCACTGCGCGACGGTGATGCAGCCCCGTGCATTTTAGTCAGGACGGTGACATTTCATCAGAAAGGCCACCTTTGCCTTTCCATGTCTACCTTGGAAAGGAGTCCGCTGGCTTGACGGTGACCACCAGCCCCCGTGGCCTGCTGTGGAAAGCAGCTGCTTTTCTCCAAGCGATGCCCAGGAGCGCCTGGGCTGTGTGTGAGACGCGCCATTTGCTGCCTGCCTCACCGTGCCCGGCAGCACCCTCCCGGGCCAGCCCGCACAGTCCCTTCTGGTTCTGCGGGAAAGGGCTGTCCCCAGTTCCCCGGGAGAGACTGGTGTTCGATCTTGGCGCGGCCGCGCCCGGCAGCTGGGCATCTTCTTCCCCCATGAACCTTAGTTTGCTTGTCTGTGGGACGGGGGTGGTGCCGCGTGGCCCAGGGTGGACGGATAGGTGAGAGACGTGGCGCGTGAGGAGGGATGCGGTCTCGGAGCCCCCTCCTGGCCGGGCGGCCTGGCAGACACCCGCCACTGGTGCCCCTCCCGCGCGTCTGCCCCAGGATGTCCGGTTTCGTGGAGCCGCCTGACATCGTCAAGAAGCTGTCGTGGGTGGAGAACTGCTGGCCTGAGGACGCGCTGCTGGCCAAGCCCAAGGTGACCAAGTACTGCCTCATCTGTGTGAAGGACAGCTACACCGACTTCCGCATCGACTCGGGCGGTGCCTCTGCCTGGTACCACGTGCTCAAGGTAGGCGCAGCCGTCTCCGTGCGCAAGGCCGCCTGCGGGCCCCGCGGGCCCGGTGGGGAGGGACGTGGTGTCCGGCCCTCGGGAGGCAGCGGGGGGCTGCGTGTCGCGTGTCTCTGCGGAGGGGGAGGCTCATGGAGCAGCTAACGGTGGCCCGCTGGAGCGGGTCCCAGGGCTCAGCAGTGTGCGTGCCCAAAGAGAGGCGCGCAGTGCTGGGAGGACTTCCTGGAAGAGGGGCCTGCCCAGCAGCGGGGGCAGGGCTGAAGGCTCCTGCCAGGGGGGCAGGGAGGTGTGAAGACAGATGAACAAGGGGATTGGAAGGAGACCACCAGGGTCTCCCCACACCTGCCTGAGCCCGACGTGGGATGGGCAGCTCAGCTCATGATCCCGCCCTGGAACCTACAGGGCGGGGCGGCCCAGACCCCAGGGCCCCCAGGAGCGGAGCTTTCCTGACAGTGGCTCCTGGCTTTGCCGCCGCATGGCTCACTTGTCCCAGTTCACAGACTACGCATTGCAAGGCCCACGTGGCGCCACCTTTCAGGGAGGGGACGGTGTTCCCGCCAGGATCCTCAGGGTCCGTGGGGTGTGGTGGGCTCTGTCCCCCCTCCCCCAGCGTGCCGGGTCGTGGTGGGCTCGGTGCCCCCCAGCGTGCCGGGTTATGGCCTCTCGTTGGCAGGGGGAGAAGATCTTCTATCTCATCAAGCCGGCTTCAGCCAATATCTCCCTCTACGAGCGCTGGCAGTCGGCCGCGAACCACAGCGAGATGTTCTTTGCTGACCAGGTGGATAGATGTTACAAGTGCACCCTCAAGCAGGGCCAGACGCTCTTCATCCCCTCGGGTGAGCACCCCGTCCTGTGCCCCATCGTAACTGCCAGGCTCCCCACCTTTGCCCTTGCCCTGGGGGCCTCCTGCTCTGCCGCGACCACAGCATCCGGGGAGTGGGCTCCTGGCCGAGGCTTGTGTCTGAGGACGATCTAGGGGTGCGCGCACTCTCCTGGGTTGTGGCAGCTCGGCCTCGGCCCCTCACCCTCCGTGTGGGGGTTGGGGGTGCTGGGCAGCCCGACCTGGGGCAGGCGGGGCCGGTTTCTTCAGTTCCTGGATTGGTGCCAGGCAGGAATGCCAACGTGGACACAGGCTCTCCTACCGGGAGGGCCCGGCCACCCATCACGTGGCGGGAAGGGTGTGTGCGGGCAGCCAGCCAGGGTGGAAGGGGGCACCAGGGCAGGCTGGAAGATGCCGAGCTCATGCGGCTGGGGTCAGGGCAGGCAGCGGCTGCGAGCCCGGCCTGAGAGCGCGCTGAAGGGCTAGCCACGTCCCTGCCTCGCCAGGCTGGATTTACGCTACGCTCACACCTGTGGACTGCCTGGCCTTCGCGGGACATTTCCTCCACAGCCTGAGCGTGGAGATGCAGATGAGGTAGGGCCACACCTGCCCCGGTCCCACCCAGCCGGGGTCCCTGCTGCCAGGCCAGTGTGGTGGCACCCCCCTGAGTTCTGGGCATGCCATTAGCCTTGTCTGTGGTCCTGCCAGGGCCCCTGGGTGACCTGGTTCCTGGACAGCCTCTGTGGCCCTTGGAGGGTGTGGGGTGAGTTGAAAGGCCTCTTCCTGGGCACTGGCCGCAGGGCAGTCATTCCGATGTGGTCCCCTGTTCCACCCAACCATGCAGGGTCAGGGGGCAGAGTGGCACAGCCTTGGTGTGGCCTTGTCCTGGCTGTGACATGGGCTCACCCTTAGTGTCACTTGCTCGGTGCTGAGTGCCCTGGACAATTGTTTGCTATGGTTTCCAGAGCATATGAAGTGGAAAGGAGGTTGAAACTGGGCAGCCTGACTCAGTTTCCCAACTTTGAAACAGCCTGCTGGTACATGGGGAAGCATCTGCTGGAGGCGTTCAAAGGTACGGGTGTGCAGGTTGGCGTCTCTGATGGTGGCTCCAGGTGTCTGGTTTGCATGTGGGGCTCGGGGATGTGGGTGTGGGTAATAGCTATGCTTTCATGCAGCCGGGCGGCCAGACCCTGGGGCGGGCTGAGCTCTGCGGGGCAGCGTGAGGCTGGATGGCATCCCGTGGGGCTGTTGATGTTTTGGAAAGAACGCTGGGATGTGTGTTCCCGGGGCCTGGCATGCAGAGCCTCATGTGACTGCTGATGGGGCTCATTCCGGATGTCGAGAGGCCTGGGGGTCTGCCTGGCTCTGGGCTTGCAGCTGAGGGACCCCTGTGGCATATCCCTGCCCTCCACCCCTGGCTTTCGTGGTCAGTGCCCAGCTCCCATCGGCCAGGCTGCATTCCCCCCGCAGGCTGAAGCCACCTCATCCGGAGCCCTTTGTACATTGACTCTTGCTTGAGATGGGAAAGCTAAAGAGAGAGATCTCGATCTTGCCTGGTCAGGTTTCAGTGAAATTTGTCCATCCCCAAATTCAGATCCCCGAGTTTCTCCCTGGCAGAGGGTGTGCCTAGGAGTGAGCCCATGGGGGCTGCCCTGGGGGCTCGTGGCAGGGAGGTGGGATGGGGCAGTGTGGGCAGAGCCAGACCCTGGGGATGGCCTGATGGGATGACCGCTGACCAGCCGGGTCTGCTCCTCCGTCAGCGGCCCAGAGTAGCAGCCAGTCCCCTGGTGGCTCAGAGGTCCGGCGGCTCTGCCTCTGCAGTGAGCTCCCCGGCCAGAAGGGGGGCACTTGGTCCCTTCTCTGCAGGGCTTGCCCAGCCCCCAAGGGCGTCTCAAGAGGCGGTGCTTGTCCCCGTGGCCACAGTGGGAGTCCCAGCTACCACTGCTGGGCAGAGGCCGCATGAGGTGTGGGTACACCTGCGGCCCCTCACTAAGGTGGGCCGGGGGACAGGCGGAGGGGACAGGCCCTGTGGGTGGATGGTGGGAGGGCCGGTCCTGCCCCTTGCAGGGCATCTTGGACAGGTCCCCCGAGGTTCCAAGATGGACCGTTGGCAGTTGGGCAGGTGGCAGTGGGTGGAGGTCCAGCCCTGACCCCGCCCCTGCCCACCATGTGAGGTCGCCTGCAGGCGGCACACACTCTCCTGACCCAGCCCCTCTACCTCCCGCCAGGTTCTCACAAGTCTGGGAAGCAGCTGCCTCCCCATTTAGTCCAAGGAGCTAAAATTCTCAATGGTGCTTTTAGATCATGGACGAAGAAGCAGGTAGGGAAGTGGGCCAGGTTGTCCCTGAGCAGAGGGGAGCGTGGCTGGTGGGGAGGCCTCCCCAGTGCTGGTCCTTCCTTTGCTGGGTGCCCCTTGCCCACCTGTAGCAGGGTGGGGGTGCTGGAAGCAGTTTCTGGCCTGAGGGCTGGGGGCCGGGGGGCCTGGAGAGTCTGTAGGGGGAGGGTGGGTGGTGGAGATGGCGCTGAGTGCACCTGAGGGGCAGGGGCAGGGTTGGACTCAGGATGGGAGATGGGAAGAGCCTCTTGGCCTCCCTGGCCACAGCCTAGGCATCAGCTCCGAAGTGGGCTTCACTCTCTGATGTGGGCCTCCCTTTCCAGTGTGTCCCCCCATTGTGCCCCCTGTAGCAGCATATGGCATTTTACCCCCCAAGGTACCCCCGACAGTATGCCCAGTGCCCCCCATGCCTCCCCAGCAGCACTGTCTGGTACCCTCCCAGGGCTGTCCTACAGCCACATCTCCGGCCTCAACGGCCTGGAACCGTGTCTGGTACCCCTCCCACCTCACCTCAGCCACGTGTCCAGGGATAGCGGCCTGGTGCCTAGGAAGGAGGGATGGCCTGCATCCGCTGCCCAGCTGGTGGTGGCCTCGGACACCTCGTCTTCTCTGGGACCCTGTGGAGATGGGTGGTGGCAGAGCCGTCTTATGAGTCTGGCTGGGGGCTGACTTGCTCGGGGAGCCAGTCCTTGCCTGTGTCAGCCCTTGCCCCGTGCCTGTCCGGGCTGCCGGGGTGCTGGGCTGGTAGGCAGGAGATGACTTGGAGGGACAGTGTGGGTGAAGCAGGATCCTCGGCAGTCAGGCCTCTGCCTCGGGGACCCTCTGGGTGGGAAGGGGGTGGGGCAGTGTGGCCTGGACGGGTGGATGTCGGCGCCCGGCTTGGGCAGCTGACTGCCAGCCCTGCGTGTGCTGCCCTTCAGGCTTTGGCAGAGCATGAGGACGAGCTCCCAGAGCACTTCAAACCTTCCCAGCTCATCAAAGACCTCGCCAAAGAGATCCGCCTCAGCGAGGTAGGACTGACCCGGGGGGCCACCAGCCCTGGCCGGGGAACCCTCTGCCTGCCTGGCCCTGGCCCTCCCCACGGCTGTTGACCAGGGTCAGCCGTGTCTGAGATGGCTCCTCCCCCCAGCCCTCTGAGGCAGGGTCATTGGCATGATGGGGACTCCGCGGCACCTGTGGCTGCCTGTGGCCTCCTGGCCGGAGCTCCCCAAGTGGGTGGGGAGGGGTCTGGAGGGCGGAAAATTCCAGCCGTCGGAGACCCTGCTAGTGTGAACTTGGACTGCCCCAGCCTCTCCGTGCCATGGGGTAGGATGGCAGTCCCCACCAAGGAGATAGAGGGGTCAAATGGCTGATGGTGTAGACGAATGGCACCTTGTCACATGGGTACTGTAGATGAATGTGTCACACAGTGGTGTAGATGGATGTGAGCATGTTGCATGGTTGCTGTAGGACAAATGTGTGTCACAGAATGGTATAGGCAGATGTGAGCATGTCACATGATGCTGTGGATGTCAGCATGTCCCATGGGTGGTGTAGATGGATGTGTTGTATGTTGGTATAGACAAATGTGAGTGTGTCACACGATGGTGTAGACAGATGTGAGCATGTTACATGATGGTATAGGATGTGAATGTGTCACACAGTGTAGACAGATGTGAGCGTGTCACACGATGCTGTAGGATGTGAGTATGTCACACAGTGGTGTAGACAGATTTGAGCGTATCACACGTATTTTATGTTGGTGTAGACAGATGTGTGTCACATGACGGTGTAGACAGATGTGACTGTGTCACACAATGCTGTAGGCAGATGTGAGTGTGTCACACGATGCTCTAGGATGGATGTCAGCATGTCCCATGGGTGGTGTAGACGGATGTGTTACATGATGGTGTAAACAGATGTGTGTCACACGACGGTGTAGACAGATGTGAGCATGTCACACAATGCTGTAGGATAGATGTCAGTATGTCCCATGGGTGGTGTAGACGGATGTGTTGTATGACGGTGTAGGCAGAGGTCCTTTCTGCTGGAGTGTCTCCCACAGCCTGGGCTGAGGCCCTCCTGGCAGGAGGCAGTTGGCCACCTCTCCTTCTCCTTTCCCTAGAATGCCTCCAAGGCCGCCCGACCTGAAGTGACCCCGGCCATCTCCTCAGATGAAGTCTGTTTTGGGGACCGGGAGAAAGAGGAGCCCCCATCCCCTATTGAGGCCAGCCCTCCTCGGTCCTTCCTGGAGAAAGTATCCAAAAAAAAGACTCCCAAAACCGTGAAGATGCCCAAGCCATCCAAAGTTCCCAAGCCCCCCAAGCCCCCCAAACCCCCAAAGCCCCCCAAACCACTGAAGCTCAAGGATGGGGGCAAGAAGAAAGGGAAGAAGTGCAGGGGGGCAGCCTCGCCCACCATCCCCAACCTGGACCTTCTGGAGGCCCACACCAAGGAGGCGCTGACCAAGATCGAGCCTCCCAAGAAAGGCAAGGTGGGTAACCTCACCCTCCTGTCTGTGGGCAGAGGGTCTGCAGACACCTCAGGGGCTGGCCTGTGGGGTGGAGCTGGGGCTGCTGTGTCCTTATGAGGCTCAGGGTAGGTGGGCTCTGCCCCGGTGAGCTTGGTGCAGTGGGGAGGGAGCCTCACGGGGAAGGCAGTGGTGTCTGTGCTGGGATGGGGGTCACCACACAGGGTCACTTGGGGGGATGAGGTGATTGGCTCCTCCTGGGCCCAGGCATTGGCTGAAATCTGAAGGTGGGTCAGGTGCCCAGTGGAGGGCAGTATGGAGGCAAAAGGGAGACTTATGATGTGGGCAGTTACTTGAGGGGCCTGAGCCCCTACAGACAGTGAGAGAGGCAGACCTGTCCCTGGGGACCTGTCAGTGTGACCAGAGGCCCTTAGGTGTGGGTTTCAGGGACCATGAGTCTGAGACCAAGCCCCATTGAGTGGGAGGTTATTACCCACTTCTCAGGGTGGGGGGTGGTCAGTGACAGCATTACAGGGCTGCAGTGGGACACCTCGGTTTTCCCTTCCTTAAGGCAAAGAGGGTGGGTTGAATGAACAGATGAACAGATGGATGGATGGCAGGAAGGGGGGAGAGAGGGAGGAAGTGGGGAGGGTGCATGAATGGTGGATGGTAGGTTGGATGGATGGATGGGTGGGTGGGTGATGGGTGGATGGATGGATGGATGGGTGGGTGGGTGGTGGGTGGATGGATGGATGGGTGGATGGGTGGATGGATG